>NC_069500.1:337839763-337857345 GCF_027579735.1 Bombina bombina | reverse complement strand
AAATTGACTCTTTAACGAATATCCTTCCAAATACCCATAAAAAAAAAGAAAAACATTTAAGCTTTCTGTCCTGTACATAGCTTTATAAGCAGAATTAGCACTCCCATAATTATAATCTTATGCGACACAGTGATATATTGTATTACACCATTGCTAGTAGAATGCAAATATTGTATATTGCTGTGTTTGTTGTGTTTTTTCTTACTAACTTATGTTCTGTATCTATCTATTCTCTCTATCTACAGGAAACCAGTTTCCTACTTCTTTGGCCCCCTCCCTTCCCCATCTCCTAAATCCTACCTTTGAAAGTATACTATGTCCCAGACACAGTGGGGACTACCTAATGGTAGTTAGATCAATTGGTCTATCTTAAATCAACCCTGAGAGGCTTTGGGATTGGCACACACATGATAAATTGAATGTTTAGTCTGTACATGCCCCTACTGCTAGGATAAAAGTTAAAGGAATTCATTCGGAACCCTTCTCTATAAATAACGGTACAACACAGGGGTGTCCTCTTTCTCCCCTGTTGTTTGCCATAGCAATGGAACTACTGGCTGGAAACATTAGATTGAACCAGGAAATAAAAGGAATCAGCATAGGGGCCAACAATTATAAAATCAGTTTATATGCTGATGATATCCTTAACTGACCCCCCTAGATCTATACCTTCCCTACTAAAGAGTTTCATGAATTCGATAGATCGTCACACTTCCACATTAATAACCAAAAATCAAATATTTTAAACATTAACATGAACCCTCACAAATGTGTAGATCTTTCTAAAATATGCCCATACCAGCTACAAAAACAACACATCACATATCTAGGGGTTAATATAACTCCAAAACTATCCGCCCTCTTTCAATCCAATTATATTCGCTGCTTAAAAACAGTCAAAAAGACTGTCAACCATGGCAACAGAAATTTCTCATGGTGGGGAAGGATCCAAATCATTAAAATGTCTATACTACCATGCATCCTATATATGCTGCAAACATTGCCACTCAATTTGCCTAACTCATATAAACTACAAACAGTTCTAAACAAGTTCATATGGAATTCATAAACCTAGAGTAGCAAGGAACACTCTGTACAGATCTAGATATAATGGGGGCTTATGCATCCTGTACTTTGGTACTATCAGGCCAACACCCTTCAGTGTATCTTGGATTGGCACACAGGGGCAGAGGATAAATCATGGATCTAGCTAGAATCCATATACTTAAAACTCCTGAGCTTGGTCCCTTATGTTGGCTCCCTCCCAACTGCAGACCAAATTAAGTGAAAACTTCTCTTCTCTATAGGCACATCTTCATTAGTTGGGACAGTTTTATCAAGCGGATTCAGGGAATATCTTTCCCCTTCTCCCCCATGTCTCCAATTTTGCAAAATACAGAGCTATTACTGAGCTTTTACACAGCCACTGGTAACACTAACTATACAGACTTAGCTCTCTCCACCCTTCAACTAATTTTTTGCAACATGGAACAAATTTATTAGAAGGGACCTACACTAACTGGTTAAAGTACCGTCAGTTACAACATCTGTCGAAATTATCTCTGCACAAGTTCACACTTCTGAGACCTCTCACACATTCTCAGGGACTCTGTAAACAGCACATTGTTCTGAAGGGCTCACTGTATATAGCCAGGAGGACAATTGATGGTCTTGTTTATAAGGCATTACCTAATTACATCAAGGGATGGCAGAGGGAACTATCAATGGAAATACAACCAAAAGTATGGGCTAAATTTTTCGAGTGTTAAAAAAATGGAAATAAGGCACTCAGAATGTCCTCTATGAGCTCCTATCCAAACCTACCCTCTGTGAGGATTCAGGCAGGGCCTGTAAGGGGAGATAGTGTTTGTATTGGACCACAGCTACGGAGAGCAAGAAAATGATTGTTGTGTAGCAGAGTGTGCAGTGAGGAATTACATACAATCACCATCAGAGTGAATAGTAAGTACCCAACATACACACATAGCAGTTAGTGATAGGAATCAGTGATCAAAGTTGTGCTATTGCTGCCGCAGCATAGGTAGTGGAAAGGAATTGCAGCAGTACAACTTAGTGAACACAATTCTTAACTTAAGGTGTTAACACAGAGAAATAAATAAACTTGTTTAGGAAATGCGGTTAGGAAAACTAATGCATTAATATGGTAAATGTAGCTTAAACAGCCTGGGAGGAAGTAGTACCTGATACTAGTAGCTAACACAGGAGTCCGGGGCAGCGGTGAAAACAGAGAGAGGAACACACAGTGATCAGCTGTGAGGCGGCCGGTTCAGTTGACGTGTGACGTCACAGAGGCGGGTTTCCAAATCTGCAGTTGTTCCCAGCGATGTGTGAGCAGGCACAGGAGGCTTCACAGCAATTGGCGGTGAGACAGGTAGTTGCTTGCGGAGGTGCAAGCACTGAGGAGGAGCTTAGGACTGATACAATACCAAGCAAAGAATGAGTGCTTGTTACTGGCTTTTATAGCATGGTAGATAAGGAAATCTTAAAGAGGCAGCATACATAATTAAAAAACAGGCAATATGATTATCATTATGGTGAAACATGACAGGATACCCCCTCCTAGGAGCAGCTCCGTGGCACAGGAACGAGCGCAATCTGGATTCCTTTGATGAAAACAGGATATAGTCTGGGAGCTGTGATATTAGAAGCTGGTTCCCAGGAGTTATGTTCTGGAGTGTATCCTTTCCATTTAATGAGATACTGGAGGACGCCCCTTTGACGTCTAGAGTCCAGGATACTGCCAACTTCATACTCCATGTTGGGGTCAATTGATATCTTGGGATGTTCTGGTTGCAGGTCTGTCCCCGTACTACACAATAAGGTTTCAGTAACGAAACGTGGAATGTAGGATGTATTTTCAATGAGGTGGGTATGGGAAACAGTCCCATGAATAGAGGTGAAAGTTTCCTTGATGGTGTTGACAAACGCAGATTTTTGGTGGAGAGCCATACCAGGTCTCCTACTGAGTAAGAGGGTGGAGGTGTCCGTCTTCTATCATAGTAATTCTTTTGAACCATCTTCGCGTTGTCAATGGCCTGACATACAGCAGCAAAATTGAGTTGATGGTGGTTGTTAGATCAGAAATGTGAGGAAGGCTAGGTTCTACCTCTGGTAGGTATTGAAATTTTGGATGGTATCCATAGTTGATATAGAAGGGTGTCTGTTTAGTGGTGGAGTGCACTGTGTTGTTAAACACGAATTCAGCATAGTGTAAGTGATCAGACCAAGAATGTTGGTCAGTATGGCAGTATGCACGTAAAAACTGCTCTAACCATTGGTTGCAGCGCTCCGTCTGTCCGTTGGTCTGTGGGTTAAGATGAGGATAGACTCTTATCGATAGAGAAATGATTGCAGAAGGCAGACCATAAAGCACTGGTAAATTGGGATCCACGGTCAGTGAGTATTCTCTTAGGTAGTCCGTGTAGTTTTATTACATTAGCCAGGAGTAAATGTATGGTTTCAGCTGCAGTAGGAAGTTTGTGATAGGGTATCAGATGGAGCATTTTACTAAATAAGTCAACGACTACGACAAAAGTGTAAATGCCAGATTTCGGTAAGTCGACAATGTAATCAAGTCTGCTCTCCTCCCAGGGTCTAGATAGAGTGGGAATGGAAAGTAGTAATCCATAGGGAGCTCTTTTGTTCCTTTTTGATATGGTACAAGTGTTGCATGTGTTCACAAACTCTGATATTTCTGTATTCATATTTGGCCACCAATATGATCTGCGGAGTAGATCCTTGGTTTTGGTTAATCCACAATGTCCAGCGAGATGTGAATCATGCGCAGACTGGAGCAGAAGATGTCGAACTTATGGTGGCACATATATTTTCTCTTGGTAGCAGTAAAGTTTGTCTGAATTCTTATGTAACTGGTGCAGGGGTTTAGTGAGATCGCTGTTTTGTTCAACAGGTAAATATGGGAGAGAATCAATAAGAAACAAAAGGAAGTTTTTTTCTGGAATTACCTGCTGGGAGATGGTCACAGGATCAGGTGTTCTAGGAAGACGAGATAGAGCATCTGCTTTTCCGTTCTTTGTTGCTGGTCTATAGGTAATGAGATAGTTAAATCTCGAGAAAAATAGATTCCATCGAACATGGCGAACTGAAAGGGTTCTTGTGGACTTCAAATATTGTAGGTTCCTGTGGTCTGTATACACTATAGTTGGAATTGTAGCTACTTCCAGAAGAGTTCTTTTTCGCCAACAGGGTAGTGCTTTTCTGAGGTGCTTAAACTTTGAGAATAATAAGCAACAGGATGTAAGGGTTGTTGAAGACCTTTTTGGGATAAGATGGCACCGATGGTGAAGTCAGAGGCATCTACCTCTAAGACAAAAGGTAGGTCTGTGTTAGGATATCTCAATATCGGGCTGAAGTGAAACTTTGTTTTAGGAGCTCGAAAGCTTTTTGTGAAGCAGTTGACCAAAGAAACTTTGTATTTATCTTTGTTAGACTGGTGAGGGGCTTTGCCAACACTGAGTAGTTCTTGAAAATTTTCTATAAAAGTTGCCAAAGCTGAGGAAACTTTGCACTTGTTTCTTTGTGGTAGGGATAGGCCAGTCTAGTATTGTATGGATTTTGTTGTCATCCATACAAATGCCTGTGTCAGAGATAATGTAACCAAGAAATGGAATACTGTTGGTATGGAATATGCACTTTTCCGCTTTCACATACAGGGAGTTACTCCTAAGTCTGGATAAGACTTGTCTGACATGGGTCTTATGTTCAGAGAGGGTTTTTGAAAAAATGAGAATGTCATCCAGATAGATGACTACATAAGTGTCTAGTATGTCTTTGAATATATCATTAATCAGATGCTGAAAGGTGGCAGGAGCATTACAGAGACCGAATGGCATGACAACATACTCGTATAGACCGTAGCGAGTACGGAATGACATCAGCCATTCGTCTCCTGCCCTCATCCTGATTAAATTGTAAGCCCCACTCAGGTCTAGTTTGGTAAAGACTCTGGAACCCACCAGGCGCTCAATCAACTCTGGGATTAGGGGTAGGGGTAGTGTTTTTTATTGTTATTTTATTTAGCTGTCTGTAGTCAACTATCAGTCTTAGTGAGCCATCTTTGTTTTTAACAAAAAAGATTCCAGCTGCAGCTGGGGAGGTAGATGGCCTGATAAAGCCTTTTCTGAGGTTATCATCAATATAAGATCTTAAATGTTATAACTCTGGCTTGGACAGTGGGAAAATATGTCCACAAGGTATGACTGCCCCAGGTAACAAATCTATTGGGCAATCATACCTTCTATGAGGGGGAAGATTCTCAGATTCAGTTCTACTAAAGACTAGAGATGTCGCAAACAGTTCTGCCGCAAATAGTTTGCAGCGAACATAGCGATGTTCGCGTTCGCAGCGGACGGCGACATGAGCGATGTTCGATCCTGCCCCCTATTCGTCATCATTGAGTAAACTTTGACCCTGTAGCTCACAGTCACAAGACACATTCCAGCCAATCAGCAGCAGACAACTCCCTCCCAGACCATTCCCACCTCCTGGACAGCATCCATTTTTAGATTCATCGGAGCCTGCATTCTTAGTGAGTGGAGGGACAGTGTAGCTGCTGCTGATTTAATAGGGAAATCGATAGCTAGGCTAGTGTATTCAGTGTCCACTACAGTCCTGAAGGACTCATCTGATCTCTGCTGTAAGGACAGCACCCGCAAAAAGCCCTTTTTAGGGCTAGAACATCAGTCTGCTTTTTTTTTTCCCAGTGTAATCTAATTGCAGCCTGCCTGCCAGCTCAGGCTCACAGCGTATACTGTGCCCACTTACCCAGTGCCACCACTCATATCTGGTGTAACAGTAGTGTACATTGAAAAAAAACAAAAAAACTTTTTTAATTTGAAATAATAGCAGTCATTTTCCTTCACACGTGTGCGTTTGAGGTCCTGCCAGGGCACAGTGTGACACCAGTGCAAGTCATATCTGCTAAAACAGTAGTGTACATTTAAAAAAAAAATAAAAAAAACTTTTTTTAATTTGAAATAATAGCAGTCAGTTTCGTTCACACGTGTGCGTTTGAGGTCCTGCCAGGGCACAGTGTGACACCAGTGCAAGTCATATCTGCTAAAACAGTAGTGTACATTTAAAAAAAACAAAAAACCTTTTTTTTAATTTGAAATAATAGCAGTCAGTTTCCTTCACACGTGTATGTTGAGGGGTCCTGCCAGGGCACAGTGTGACACCAGTGCAAGTCATATCTGCTAAAACAGTAGTGTACATTTAAAAAAAAAAAAAACTTTTTTTTAATTTGAAATAATAGCAGTCAGTTTCCTTCACACGTGTGCATTTCAGGTCCTGCCAGGGCACAGTGTGACATTCCAAGTATGTTAGTTAAAGAAACTAACAGAAAAAGATACTAAGTAAGCACTCAATGACCCTAAATGTTCTGGAGTTGAAAAAAGATTCACACAATTAAAACATTAATCTTTATTAGAAATATTTAAAATATGGGTTATTTAAAACTAAAATGCTGGAATTCCAGTACAAGGACTGGATATTAGAGACTAGAACCAATATTGGTATTATCTGGTGGTTAATAGAGAAACCAACGGCTAGGATTGTCAGTAAACTACTAGTAAATATTGAGATCAATATAGAGGTATGAAAAAGAATATATGTTCTTAACAGATGCAGCACTTATTTATTCCCATTACTTCATATTAATATTTTATCACAAACTTAGTGTGAAGTTGTAATCCTGTATATTAAGAACATAGGTAAAGTGATTTATCATGAATTTTATTGACAATGTTTATTAAAAGTAATAGATACTCAAAAAATTACCAGTGGCGCTATCTATACCAAAGCTGTTTGGTTTATTTAAAGCTTGAATCAGTGATTAATATGGGTCACTATTTTGAACAGTACTTGTCATACTGATATGTTCTTATATCTTGTATTAAATCATTGATAGCATAATAAAACTATTGTGGTACATTCATTTGATATGATAAAAGTTATCAGCTAAATTAATGACAACAGGTGACTATTAATAAGATTCCTCAATATGTTTGAATGGAACATGAGGGACTTGATAGTGCTTGGTGTGAACTAGTAACATCATAGAGCTGCTTGTGTGGCCCTGTTTCACAGTAAAGTTTGTTACAGCACAAAAAGCTGAATAGCGTGATTATATTTGAACAACTAGCATCCAGCCTCAATACAGATTAATCAGGTGTAATTCTATTGTACCCCCAACTTATATTCAGGAATAATTTAGTTATACTAAGTATTCACAATACTATATCACGAGACACAAATAATTGGCACTTTTCAAGGATCATATATCCTAACTAGAGTCTGACATGGTAGTTGTCAGAATATCATTAAAAATTATTATTTACAAACTTTGTCACAATAACATCACTTTTGATGTTATTGTGACAATAAATCACTTTACCTATGTTCTTAATATACAGGATTACAACTTCACACTAAGTTTGTGATGAAATATTAATATGAAGTAATGGGAATAAGTAAGTGCTGCATCTGTTAAGAACATATATTCTTTTTCATACCTCTATATCAGAGCTTTCCAAACTTTTCATGTTGGTGACACACTTTTTAGACCTACATCATTTCGCGACACAGTAATTAATTCAGTTGTATTAGCAAAAAGGAGGTTAAACTAACTTGTTTTAAGAGATACGGACACATACATAAATTATATAATAATGAAATTTACAAGTAACAGTATGTATGTGCAAGAATTAAGAAAAAGTTTAATAACACCAATAGCTACTTACTATTTTAATGTTATGTATGAGGTTGATGGGATCAACACAGTTTCTGAATATTTGGTTGAATATCAGATAAAGACACTCACATTTCATCATCAAGCATGTTTAAGTTTCCACTTCCTATCCATATATCAAGAGCTAGAGCAGCAATGCACTACTGGGAGCTAGTGGCAAAAAAACCCACTGACGTCTGACTTCAGCTCAGCGTTTAAGCTGCCGCCCTCAGAGCTCGGTGAGTCCGATTGACTACTGCCCGCGCTGCAAACACACTGCTGTCCCACTCAATGACTACACATGCAGTCACGAGCTAATTAAGGAGACTACACGTGCAGTCAGGAGCCAATGTGGCACCAAAGCCGCCAATGGGAATAGTTTCAGTTCCCACTGAGCTGCGCCAATTGGTTAAGATGATCGGTGACCCACAAGGTATCAATCAGTGTCAACCATGTGATATGCGTAGCAGGCAGGTGGAAAGTCAGAAACCAAAAAAATAAATACATTTAAAAAAATTTGTGCTGAAGCAGGGACACACCTACATACTGCTGCCGACACACTAGTGTGTCCCGACACACAGTTTGGAAAGCACTGCTCTATATTGATCTCAATATTTACTAGTAGTTACTGACAATCCTAGCCGTTGGTTTCTCTATTAACCACCAGATAATACCAATATTGGTTCTAGTCTCTAATAGCCAGTCCTTGTACTGGGAATTCCAGCATTTTAGTTTTAAATAACCCATATTTTAAATATTTCTAATAAAGATTAATGTTTTAATTGTGTGAATCTTTTTTCAACTCCAGAACATTTAGGGTCATTGAGTGCTTACTTAGTATCTTTTTCTGTTAGTTTCTTTAACTAACATACTTGGAATGTAACTTTGTTGATACATAGCACCTAACCACATTAACTATAGAATATCCAGGCCATTGAGCTTATAACAGAACGGTAAAAGACCCAAGTAAAATTTATGAGTGGTGCCATCAACTCTATCTGAATAGGGCACAGTGTGACACCAGTGCAAGTCATATCTGCTAAAACAGTAGTGTACATTTAAAAAAAAACAAAAAACTTTTTTTACTGTGAAATAATAGCAGTCATTTTCCTTCACACGTGTGCATTCCAGGTCCTGCCAGGGCACAGTGTCACACCAGTGCAAGTCAAATCTGCTAAAACAGTAGTGTACATACATTTAAAAAAAAAAACCTTTTTTATTGTGAAATAATAGCAGTCAGTTTCCCTCACACGTGTGCGCTCCAGGTCCTGCCAGGGCACAGTGTCACACCAGTGCAAGTCATATCTACTAAAACAGTAGTGTACATACATTTAAAAAAAAAAAAACTTTTTTTTAATGTGAAATAATAGCAGTCAGTTTCCCCTCACACGTGTGCGTTCCAGGTCCTGCCAGGGCACAGTGTAACACCAGTGCAAGTCATATCTGCTAAAAGGTAGTGTACATACATTTAAAAAAAACAACATTTTTTTATGTGAAATAATAGCAGTCAGTTTCCCTCACACGTGTGCGTTCAGGTCCTGCCAGGGCACAGTGTCACACCAGTGCAAGTCATATCTGCTAAAATTACTGTAGTGTACATACATTTAAAAAAACAACAACATTTTTTATTGTGAATAATAATAGCAGTCAGTTTCCCTCACACGTGTGCGTTCCAGGTCCTGTCCCAGGGCACAGTGGGGTCACACCAAGTGGCAAGTCATATCTGCTAAAACAGTAGTGTACATTTAAAAAAAAAAAACCTTACACTACCTGAATATACAACATCATACCTGATGTTTTAAAGCCGTTATTCCAAAACAATTTAGGAATGTTAGGTGATTTATGCCCTTTATGGATTAAAACCAGACTCTGCATCAACTATGTAATTTTCCATGGGAGTTTGCCATGGATCCCCCTCCGGCATACCGCAGTCCAGGTGTTAGTCCCCTTGAAACAACTTTTCCATCACTTTTGTGGCCAGAAAGAGTCCCTATGGGTTTTAAAATTCGCCTGCCTATTGAAGTCCATGGCGGTTTGCCCGGTTCGCCGGTTCGCAAACTTTTGTGGAAGTTTGCGTTTGCCGTTCGCGAACGCAAAATTTTAGGTTCGCGACATCACTACTAAGGAGTTGACATCAATAAAGTCTTTATAATCATTAGGGACATTAGACTCCAAGCTTTCGGTAGAAGGTTGGAGGAGTAAATGGGGAAAACAAGTTGTTTTGCAAAACTCTGAGGTAAATTCGAGTGAGAGTGTGACCCAGGATATTAGTGGGTCATGTTGGCGAAGACACTGTAAACCTAGAATTAGGGGAAATTCAGGTGAGGTGATTACATCGAATGTTATATACTCCCTGTGGTGGCCTTGGGTAGACATTAAGATAGGAATGGTTTCGTACAGTACTGGTCCTGATGACAGGACATTCCCATCAATTCCCCTCAAAGGAACAGGAGTCGTTTTCTTAATCAGGGGAATTTTATTCAAGTTAGAGAAAGTTACATCAATGTAAGAAGTGGAGGCTCCGGAGTCAATAATCCCGGGAACGGTCACACGTGACTGGTCCCACTGTAAGACAAGAGGGATTTTACAGTAATGACTGCAATTAAGATCAGTTTTTATGGCAGAATAGGGAGTACTTAGCTTACCCTTTCTTTGGCGTATGAGGAGAGGACAGTCTTTGACCACGTGTTCTTCAGAGGCACAGTACATGCACAAGTTGTTTGTATGGCGTCTTATCTTCTCCTGATTGCTCAGAGGGCCTCTTAGAAATACTATGTCCATGGGCTCTGATGAGGTCTTAGACTGTGTAGTAGGTATAGATATGGTGGTTTTTATTTTAGATACAGAGTCATGTATGGCTCTCTCATGATGTCTTTCCCTAAGTCTCCTATCAATACAAATACTGAGATCTATAAGTTGTTCCAGAGTAGGAGGTAGCTGTATACGTGATAACTCGTCTTTAATAGCCTCTGACAGACCTAGGCGAAATTGGTTTCTGAGCGATAAATTGTTCCACTGGTTATCAGGGGCCAACCTTTTAAATTCAGCAATATACTCTTCAACTTCCCTTTTTCTCTGCTTTAGGGACCTCATTGCATTTTCAGCTGTTTGTTGTTTAAAGGGGTCTTCATAGATTTGTGCTAAAGCAGAGAAAAAGGAGTCCAAGGAATTAAGTATGTCATCATTATGTTCTAGGAATGTATTTGCCCAGGCCCTAGGCTCAGCTCTGAGGTATGAGATAGTTGTCATGACCTTAACCCTGTCATTTGGGTATGTGTAAGGCTTTAGTGTGAATAACAAGTAACATGAGTTTTTAAACTCCCTAAAAAAAATTTCTATCCCCAGAAAACAGCTCTGGCAAACTAACTTGGGGTTCTTGGAGAGGGGGCTTTCTGTCCACAACCTCTTTTATGTAAGATTTTAAGCTATCATTTTCTAACTTTAGCGCAGTAAGACCTTCTGTTAGCATTTCCACCTTTTTGTCTAATGTTTGTATGTGTGTTGCCATTTCAGTTGGGTCCATGTTGTTTTCTGGCTTGGTATTCCTGTGAGGATTCAGGCAGGGCCTATAATGGGAGATAGTGTTTGTATTGGACCACAGCTACTGAGAGCAAGAAAATGATTGTTGTGTAGCAGAGTGTGCAGTGAGGAATTACATACAATCACCATCAGAGTGAATAGTAAGTACCCAGCATACACACATAGCAGTTAGTGATAGGAATCAGTGATCAAAGTTGTGCTATTGCTGCCGCAGCATAGGTAGTGGAAAGGAATTGCAGCAGTACAACTTAGTGAACACAATTCTTAACTTAAGGTGTTAACACAGAGAATTAAATAAACTTGTTTAGGAAATGCGGTTAAGAAAACTAATGCATTAATATGGTAAATGTAGCTTAAACAGCCTGGGAGGAAGTAGTACCTGATACTAATAGCTAACACAGGAGTCCGGGGCAGCGGTGAAAACAGGAGAGGAACACATAGTGATCAGCTGTGAGGCGGCCGGTTCAGTTGGCGTGTGACGTCACAGAGGCGCGGGTTTCCGAATCTGCATTTGTTCCCAGCGATGTGTGAACAGGCACAGGAGGCTTCACAGCAATTGGTGGTGAGACAAGTAGTTGCTTGCGGAGGTGCAAGCACTGAGGAGGAGCTTAGGACTGATACAATACCAAGCAAAGAATGAGTGCTTGCTACTGGCTTTTATAGCGTGGTAGATAAGGAAATCTTAAAGAGGCAGCACTACATAATTAAAAAGCAGGCAATATGATTATCATTATGGTGAAACATGACACCTTCCCTAGGTATAGTTAGAAATAATAATTAAACCTCAAAGCATATAGATAAGGAGCACTCAACCAGAGAACAATAGAGGACTGGAGCATTAAACCATACAATCAAATGTATATATATATATATATATATATATATATATAAAACAACAATTTATTTCATAAAAAGAATAGCAAACAGATAACTAAAATTCTAGTTAAAATACTATATATAGAAAAAGGGACGTCTCCCTCTAAAGAAATCTACTGAATGGACAGACGTTTAAAAAACAAATTGTACTGTATATTTTCGAGCACACATATACAGGGAGTGCAGAATTATTAGGCAAATTAGTATTTTGACCACATCATCCTCTTTATGCATGTTGTCTTACTCCAAGCTGTATAGGCTCAAAAGCCTACTACCAATTAAGCATATTAGGTGATGTGCATCTCTGTAATGAGAAGGGGTGTGGTCTAATGACATCAATACCCTATATCAGGTGGGCATAATTATTAGGCAACTTCCTTTCCTTTGGCAAAATGGGTCAAAAGAAGGACTTGCCAGGCTCAGAAAAGTCAAAAATAGTGAGATATCTTGCAGAGGGATGCAGCACTCTTAAAATTGCAAAGCTTCTGAAGCGTGATCATCGAACAATCAAGCGTTTCATTCAAAATAGTCAACAGGGTCGCAAGAAGCGTGTGGAAAAACCAAGGCGCAAAATAACTGCCCATGAACTGAGAAAAGTCAAGCGTGCAGCTGCCAAGATGCCACTTGCCACCAGTTTGGCCATATTTCAGAGCTGCAACATCACCGGAGTGCCCAAAAGCACAAGGTGTGCAATACTCAGAGACATGGCCAAGGTAAGAAAGGCTGAAAGACGACCACCACTGAACAAGACACACAAGCTGAAACGTCAAGACTGGGCCAAGAAATATCTCAAGACTGATTTTTCTAAGGTTTTATGGACTGATGAAATGAGAGTGAGTCTTGATGGGCCAGATGGATGGGCCCGTGGCTGGATTGGTAAAGGGCAGAGAGCTCCAGTCCGACTCAGACGCCAGCAAGGTGGAGGTGGAGTACTGGTTTGGGCTGGTATTATCAAAGATGAGCTTGTGGGGCCTTTTCGGGTTGAGGATGGAGTCAAGCTCAACTCCCAGTCCTACTGCCAGTTTCTGGAAGACACCTTTTTCAAGCAGTGGTACAGGAAGAAGTCTGCATCCTTCAAGAAAAACATGATTTTCATGCAGGACAATGCTCCATCACATGCGTCCAATTACTCCACAGCATGGCTGGCAAGAAAGGGTTTAAAAGAAGAAAATCTAATGACATGGCCTACTTGTTCACCTGATCTGAACCCCATTGAGAACCTGTGGTCCATCATCAAATGTGAGATTTACAAGGAGGGAAAACAGTACACCTCTCTGAACAGTGTCTGGGAGGCTGTGGTTGCTGCTGCACGCAATGTTGATGGTGAACTGATCAAAACACTGACAGAATCCATGGATGGCAGGCTTTTGAGTGTCCTTGCAAAGAAAGGTGGCTATATTGGTCACTGATTTGTTTTTGTTTTGTTTTTGAATGTCAGAAATGTATATTTGTGAATGTTGAGATGTTATATTGGTTTCACTGGTAAAAATAAATAATTGAAATGGGTATATATTTGTTTTTTGTTAAGTTGCCTAATAATTATGCACAGTAATAGACACCTGCACACACAGATATCCCCTAAAATAGCTATAACTAAAAACAAATTAAAACTACTTCCAAAACTATTCAGCTTTGATATTAAAGAGTTTTTTGGGTTCATTGAGAACATGGTTGTTGTTCAATAATAAAATGAATCCTCAAAAATACAACTTGCCTAATAATTCTGCACTCCCTGTAAATCCTCTACATCCACACATATATTATTTAATAAAGTTATTAACCCCTATCCCACTGCTCCTGGACCCCTCCGCAACTAAATAAATGTATTAACCCCTATCCCGCCACTCCCGGACTCCTCCGCAACTAAATAAATATATTAACCCCTATCCCGCCGCTCCTGAACCCCACCACAACTTTAATAAAGTTATTAACGCCTATCCTGCCGCTCCTGGACCCCACCGCAACTTTAAAAAAGTTATTAACCCCTATCCCGCCGCTCCCGGACCCCGCTGCCACCTAAATAAATGTATTAACCCCTATCCTGCCACTCCCGGACCCCATTGATTACTATGGCATCTGCGGCCTCCAGGGTGGCGGATTGGAAACCAGGTACCCTGGGCCGGAATAGTGGCGAGCGTAACTGTTAGAAATTTGATAACTTGCAAAAGTTGTCAGATAGTGCAGAATTTGTATTCAGAACATCTGTAATGACTTAAGCATCGATCTGTGTCGGATTGAGACCGGCGGATCGTATGTTATGTCACAAATTTCAACTTAGATAACTAGGCTTTGACAACTAGGTTGAATCAGGCTCGCCACAATTACGCTGTGGAATTCCAGCTTATTTGCGGTTTACGGCTTGATAAATATCCCTCATAGTAACAACTTGATAAGAAGCTAGGCTTTTTGTAACATCAGGGCACATGTAGACACCCCCCGACCCTTCCCTTTCACCTTGCCCCTGTCCTCCCTTACCCCACTTTATTTTTTTTAATGCTTTCAGCTGGTTACTGTCATTATTTCTTCTTTTCCTTCTATCTTTTATCTCTCTCTTCTTCTTTTTCTTTCTTAATTTTCTTATATTCATCAAAACCCTTTATGAAAATATACTATTTAAAAGAGAAGACGCTTTATGACTTTATGCTATGTCCAACGGCATTTCCAAAAGGGGTTTGTAGACTCAAAACAAACTTATGTAACAAAGAAAGGAGAGTTGAGAAAATATAGAGCAATGATACAGGTATGTGTTTAAATATATACTAAGGTGGGGCCGCTTTTGGACCCCATAATATAAATAAAGTAATAGTAAGTCATAGTTTCATATTCAGCGGGTAAGCACTTCTTGTAGTAATGTAGTATTATTTATTATTATTATTATTATACTTTATTTATTAAGCGCCAACATATTCCGCAGCGCTGTCCATGGATACAAATTATTTAAATAAAACAATACAAGACTTGTAAGATACAGGACAAAATTTACAAACACATACAGGAGGGATTGAGGGCCCTATTCCCGTGGGAACTTACAATCTAGAAGATATATATATGTAAGAATATTCAAATGTCATATAGTGTAGACTACTGTTACTAATGCTTTAAAAGAAATATAGCTAAATTTATAAATGATACTCCGAACTAGTAGCGTGAATGCAATATCCTACTGATATATAAAAAAAAACAGAGTGAATGTAACAGGTATACTGACGAGACATTACGATAACATACGTATTGCTGTTCAGTGGAATAGCGGTGACATAAGGCTTATTTAGGTGTATGTCCAATCTAAGCATGGAAAGCACAGGCTTTTGGCCTTTTGTATATTTAAAGGGACATTAAACACTTTGAGATGGTAATATAAAATGATAAATCGTATATAATAAAACAACTCTGCAATATACTTTCATTATTTATTCTGTCCTCTTTGCCTGTAATTCCATTCTGAAATTGTGAGCTTTTCAGTTCCTGTTAGAAATGGAAGTGCAGAACACTGTTAAATCCAGCACAACCATTGGCTGCACACTCTAGTGACCTATTTATAACTGACCCTAATTGGCCACAGCAGAGAAGGTAACACAAGTTACAACATGGCAGCTCCCAGTGTTTTATAGACACTAAAACTTTACACTTATTTTGTCAATTTTTAAACAACTAATGAAACTTTAAAAAATACATCTACATGTTAGTCATGGACTAATCTTTTCTTTGAATGCATCATTCTATCTAGCATGTATTTAGTGTTTAATGTCCCTTTAAGTGAAACTAGTAACTGTTAAAATAGCATACCACCGTATAACGTGACATGATGTTCTCTTCTATTACTTATAGTATGATGTAGACATTCACTCTTAGGGCTCCATGTACTAAAGCGTCAATTTTCTCGCCGACAACATGTCTTCTCGACTCGCTTGAACTCGCAGCTAGCGAGATGTTGCCCGCCCGCCATATGTACTAAAAACTATCCCAAAAAATGGCGCGTCTAATCCGCATCGAGCACTGGCAAATGATTCATACATATGACGCCTCGCTTTTTGCGAATGTACTATTAATCGCTTACAACTTGTCAGTCATGTTTGTCCCACGTGGCTGTAAGGTGTCAGAAACGTCAGATTTGTCGGGGAACATATTGCAGCACTATATATAGTAGAATTTATAAATTTTGTCAGACTGCATAGTTCCCAAACTTGAAGCTTTACTGACTGTTATTCTTATCGATAAATTAAGTATGGCTACTTCTCGATCTGATTCACAGTCCAAATCGAAGAATCCACACTTTTCACATCAGCAGAACCTGGTTCTTGTCGATATGGTTCTAGACTCGTATGACTATTTATTTGGTTGTCGTGCGAAGCAAACTTCGAGTATCCGTAAAAAAAGTATATAGACCCTGATAAGCAATGCTGTCAGTGCTCAGGGACCTGGGAAAAAGGAATACCCGCTGTACCCGCAATCTCCTTCTTCTAACCACATTTGGTATGGCATCAGGTTGACGAATTTGCCTTCTACCCCTGATTTGCATCAGACGAATAATATACAGTTGAAGAAGTGTCTCCATGGCTAACAGGATCAAAAGTGAGTAACGATTCAATTGTACACCTATTTTAAATCAGTTGTAGGCGTTGATCTTATAGACCCTATTGTTTATTATAGTGCTCGCCACCTATTAGCTGGCGAGGGATTTTTAACGAGGTAGGTGCGGAGAAATTCACGAGCGTATAAATAGATAGTTTAGTAATTACTGTTTTGTGCGAGATTTATGTCGAGCGAGTATTTTCGAGCTACAAAAAAGACCAGAATTCAAGAGTTGCGGACAAGTTCGCTCGACATATGTTATTGTAAGGTTTTCAATGGATTTGTGGCATAGTACATACGGTTATTGATCCGCACGCAGAAATTTAGACGGAAATAGTCACGAAGACCTCGCAGACAGCTTAGTACATGGAGCCCTAAGAGTTTAAAAAACAGTTGAGGAATTGTAATAGGGATATCTTTCTATAACATATATAGGTAGTCAAAAGCTTTGGTGACAGATAGTGCAAGCTGTAGTTGCTGAAGCTTTGGTGAACATCAGAGGAAACTAGCGGCTGTTATAGTAGTATATAATAATAAAGCATACAATATTATTTATAGAGGAGCAAGTAGAATGAGATATTAGGTACCTATAAGGGCATAAATTACTCCGGTGGTTACCCTATAAGTATAAGCTATGTAGTGATGCTTAGAAAGCAAAGTGAATGTTTTTGGTTTATCTGACACTATAACTACTTAGTTAAGTACACAATGGTACTGTTGAACTATAACCCTCTCTAGAGATTTATTTTAATTGCACATCTCAGTATTTTAATCCTCCTGTGTTTGTGTGTTTTTGCGTTTTTTCAATAAAAGTTATGTTTTAAAG